>NC_050176.1:15433282-15478282 GCF_008315115.2 Sander lucioperca
AGTTCAGAATGACTCTTAGAAAGAAGAAGAAGAAGAAGAAAAAACGAGGAAGAAATGAGGTAGCCATGAGTTCAAAGAAGACTCCCCTGACCCCCTATTCAAGAAGGAAATGGCTGCAGGTATAAAGGAGTACTTGTACCTGTTACTTCTTACAGATGGACATCTTAGACAGGAGCCAGACAGCAAGGACTGAAATTCAGGAAATAAGGGGTGGGAACTGTCGGAGCGAATAGCATTAGCTTTCCTGACTATCTGTCCATGGAACAGGTCTGATAATGTGCACTGTTGGACACCCAATATCTTGTCGCTCATCTTCACAACTCTGTTTAGTGCAGTTTTGGACTTGATGTTAAGATTTCTGAACCAACAGAGAAGGGAGAAGGTCAGGACAGATTCAATATAAGATCTTTAACAGAATCATGAGGGACTTGTCCACATTACACTTGGACAGTTTCCTCAGGCAGTACAGGCACTGCTGGCCTTTTTCAACACCCTTAGTTTTCTACAGATTTAGGTGTAGGAATGCATTGTCACACCAATCTACAAATTCATCAACTACAGGACCGTGGCTGTTTTCACTGTCATGTAGGAGGGTGACTATCACAGAGTCATCAGCGATTTTTCGACCTGTGCATCCATTAACCTATGGATGTTAAAAAGTCAAGAATCCAGCCTACAATTTTAAAATCTAAGCTAAAATTATTGATACGTTTATAGCAGCTTGGCATGGTTTTTCTTTCCTTCAAGATGTTTTAAAACAAGGTTTAATAAGGGCGCAGTGCCATCTTCTACTCCCCGGCCAGCTCTATATGCAAACTGAAGAGGATCAATTGGTTGTCAGAATTAAAACCATCAAAAGTCACCTTATTTTTGCCTTTGCTTTCTGAACCTACAATAGTTTTGAAACCATTCCAGGCAGACCCCAGCCTATTGTTAGCAAGTTCTCTTTCCAGCTTCTCCTTATAGTTCTGTTTAGCACAACCTATTTTACTCCTGATTTTTTAAGCATGTTCATCTCTGTAAGGTTGCCCTCTCGAAATGCCCTTCTTTTCAAATTTAACAGGGTTTTCAAAGATTTTGACACCCATGGCTTGCTGTTAGTATGACGTATTGGTAGAAATTCTAGTGAGTTTTTTTCAATGAACAGTGAATGAAGTCACCTAGCAGAAGCATGGGCGCATCTGGAGATATGGATTGCAGCCTCTGGGTTACTTTAAGTACAGACTCCGAGGATTCCTCCTCATTAGCTCTCGGGTGAATGTATTTCCACATTTGAATCTCTATCCGAAAGCCAAGTTTCAGTAAACGGCAACAAACATGCGTTTCTGAATTTGTGTTGAAACCAAACATGGGATTGAAGTTCATCAAGTTTGTTTCGAATAGATTGTGTATTAGCGAGGATGATGGATGGTAGAGGAATACGAGAGAGCTCCGTAGGCTCTGAAGTACGCCACCGCGTCTGCCCTGCTTCCTTGTTTTATGTGGCGGAGCATTGTTAGAGTTTTTCTGATCATTCTTATGATCAGTGAATGAGTCAAGGCACGGGAAGGTTAGATCAGGGGAAGAAACTGATGGCGGGTTACTCCATCGCAGAAGAAACTCTGCTATTTTGAATCTGAGCTGGGTGCGAGAGCTGGAGACCATAAGAAAGGCAGAACGCCAACCACAGTATAAAGCACACTGTACGCTCCATGGTTTTGCAAACATAGAAGACAGTCATATGTTAGATCTTATCCAATTCCACCTTGTTGATCAGTCCACATCCACTGTATTCAAGTCGAGATTAGTAGAAAAAATAGACCACACTGACACAGACGTAGCTGCCGGTCGCTGCACGAGCATGCGCCCTTCCATCTCCACGTCTCCAAAAAGACAAGATTGCAATAAATAAGGAGGGTGAAATGGCGGTAAAGTTTTTTTCAAATGAGGAAGCTGCAGTAACATAGCACTGGGTTTTATTTAAAACTTCCTCTTTTGCTGCTATTGCGCCCGCACAATAGCACTGGGCTTTATTTTAAACTTCCTCTTTTGTTGCACGCACACACACACACACACACACACACACACACACACACACACACACACACACACATACATACACACAGTAATTTGTCTTATTGCAAATGTCTTTCTCTGTCCTTCTCTCTAGAACAGAACCGGGAAGTTCTGACTTCATCTAAGCTCTACATAAACGTCACAAATGTAGACTGGTGCTTGTAGGTGAAATGCAAAGGCTTTTCCACCCAGTCAGCAGAATCTATAATTGATGGTGAGACTTCCTTCCACATAGCATGAGACAAACTACCCAGTTAGGCCACCAGAGAAAGGGTAGGAACTGCTGCCAGCTACGCAACGAAAACAAACAAACACACATATGCACAGGAAATGTCCAATTTGCTGACCAAGGGTTAAGCTCGGGTAAACAATCTGTTGAGAACTGAGAACATGGGGGTGTAGCGAGGATGCAAAGCAGGCGGGGAGACCAAACAGTATAGTTAACATGCAGAGTCGGCTGATTTCCGCCTGACCTCTCTTAGTACCGAGGTAAAGTGATGTCAGCTGAAGGGCCAGAAGATGGAACGGAAATGTAGGGCAGCGGAAAGCAGAAACGGATACAGTAGCATTACTTGCACTTGACCTCTTTTTGTAGTAAATACCCTTGTAGTAACTAACGTGATATACGCAGGAGGAACTGTTAAGAGTCTGTCGGCCTCTTTTCCATTTTGCATCATTCATCGCTTTCCCCCACCATGCTCTCTGTGCATACAATATTCTAGCACTCAGCATCGTGACCGGCTCGCTTTCCAGTCTTGTCACACTCAAAGATTTATAGTGTACAAACCGTCATATGGTTGAAGACTGAGGTGGACTCTAACCTTGCTTTACTGAAAGGGTGACGTAAAGCACTGTGGCCACAGTGGTTTCAAGATATATTATGATTTCTGAAAAAAAAATGTATGGAAAAAAACCGGGAGAGTGTTAAGATCTGGGCTTGGTGACTCTGATACATACAAACAAACAGCGGTGCCTCACTTTTCCCACACACTACTGAGGGCACTGAGCCTCCCTACAGGAGTGTGTTTTTCTATCTAACACTCCTGTTTTATTCAGCACATACACACAAATTTAAAAGCAGCTAAAGACATCCAAAAACAAATACCGGTGTCCTTTGATTTAATGAATCTAGATGTCTTAAAACCTTCATGACTGAACATCTTCATACAATTATTGATCTTAATCTCAGCAGCTCGTCCGAAAGAAATGAAGAGCAGCAAATGAGGCAAGTTAACTCCTAAAATACTTGAAATTGAAAAAACAGACTTAATAATTACTACTAAACTTACTAAACTATAACTACTAACGTACTACTAAATAAAAACTTTTAAGCTTCCACAACAGAAAACATCTTTTATTGTATTTCCGATGCTTGGTTCTTCTCTCAGACCAGGGGCAATTCTAGGATCAGACATTTAGGGGGGCTCAGCCCCTAATGAGAATGTGACATGGATAAAGTGTTAACCCCCCCTGCTAAATCAGTAATTTCATTAGCCGATAATCTCTGAGCTAGCTGCTGAACAACAACGTCAGCTAACCTTTTTTGAAACTATTAACACTATGATGGAACTAAACCTGACACTTTATAAGTCACAGTAATAACCAATTTGACACAATGTTCTAACAATAGCAATTTTAGTAGTGGGAATCTAGCACAACCACCTCCGATTGGCCAAAACTACGTTTCTGTTTACTCTTTCTTTGACAGGGTTACAAGTGCATAGCATCTGTGACAGCGACACAGGATATTAAACCTGTTTCAAGCCCGTTGAACCTGTAATTGTTCTCTGTAACTAGTTTGCAAACTCTAACTTGAAGCACTAAAATTCATTTAAAAAGATAATTTAATAAAACAAAATATATTTTTATTATTATTTATATATTTTAATATTAAAAAAGAGATACAACATACTAGTAGACTTAAGCTGTTCCCCCGTGTTTCCTTATACTATGCAAAATTCTTTTTAGTGTAGCTTTGTATTTAACGTACAGTACAGACATGAGATAGGTATCAGTATTCTCATTCTCTAATACTCATTAGTCGGATTATTGAATTCCCTTTATATGGAGGTAAATCCTTATGTGAGCACACCACAAATGTCACTAATTATTCCTCATTGGACAACAAAACCATGTGCATGCTTGTTACGGCCTCCATTTAAAGAAACAAAGAGGCACCACCAGAAACACCAGAGGCACATGTAACAAAGCTCAACTACAGTACAGTAAGTTGAACCAGGATGTCAGTTGTAAATTGTGTTTTTAATGAACTATTTGGATCATAATTTTACTTTTTGCCTTGGATTTCTCATTCAAATAAATTTGGCTAATCTGGATGTTTGTTTAAAATCTGTACAATCAGACAGGTTTCTTGCCGCTGTGTTACCAGACAACAATAACTTGTGTAAAATGTTATTTATTAGTGGAATGAAACTAAATAAAACCCAAGTTGTGTCAAATCAGAATTATTCTTAAACATTGTAATAGATTTTTGTCCCTACATAAAGCACACACACACACACACACACACACACATGCACGCACGCATACACACACACACACACATATGCACGCACGCACGCACACACACACACACACACACCCACACACACACACACACACACACACACACACACACACACCATCCTATGTGACTGATGAACAGCACTTAGGAAATGGGTTATACTCCTGGGCAGGTTGTGAGCGAGGCAGAAATATGAGCACATTAATAACAGGCACACATTAACAGTATATATGCACATACATGGACAATGACACAGAAGCACACAGCACAGTTCACTTAGTGTGTCTTAGTGTGTAGTTGGGTGTCACACTATTGGAAACCAGTGTGGAAAACAGCAGCCCCCAACAAAGCTACAAGAAGCCATCAACAGAAATATGGAGGTGAAGATAAAGCAGGAAGACAAATGACCCATAAGACCAATATACAGTAGTGTGTGTGTGTGTGTGTGTGTGTGTGTGTGTGTGTGTGTGTGTGTGTGTGTGTGTGTGCATTAAATCCATACTGTATTTGCATGTAAGCTAAAGTCCTCTGAGAATAATGGCAGCTTCTGTTTACTGGCCAGGAACTCAAGGAGGAAGATGTGATTTGTTACAATGTGGCATCAGAATGCAGTCTGCAGTTTAAAGTTATAACCCTTAAAATTTGATGAAATCAAACCCCATTTTTTTATACTGTTTAAAGTCTGTGTTTGAATGCAATAACCATTCAAAGTATACGTTATTTAGGTTTTTATTGGTAGTGGCGGAGTCTGCCATTCCAATGCTGAATTTAGATAAAACGATGAATGCATCTTATCCAGCACAATTTTATCTCATTAATATCAGCCTCACTGTTTGCTGTTCACTCTCTTTACACAGTGTCAGAGTTGTTGTGAGTTATTGTCAATGCAATCATAGTCTATATCCACGATGTTCCACTTCCGGGATTGCTCTGGTGCCGCCGGAAATTCCGCTGGATATCCTGCCGGATATCCTGCCGGATATCCCTGTTTTCGGCTGGATGTCCGTTACCTTCCGCTTTCTTTGTGTTGGAATTTTAAACTTCGGTTGATTTCTGAGGACTATGGTTAACTGCTCCTCAGATCTCTGCAGGGTAAATCCAGACAGCTAGCTAGACTATCTGTCCAATCTGAGTTTTCTGTTTCACGACTAAAACAACTTTTGAACGTACACGTTCCACCAAAAAAAGTTCCTTCCCGAGCCTTTTGCAGCGGCACCGTGTCTCTGTCATGATGATTGTGATTGGTTTAAAGAAATGCCAATAAACCAGAGCACGTTTTTCTCCCATCCCAGAATGCTGTGTGGACTCGCCAGACCCTCCTCCGCAGCACTTTGGAGGAAGGTCTGGCAATGCGAGACTAATGTAAACCCAACATTTCCTGCTGCACTTAAAAATTGTTTAACTAGCAAAACATGGAGTGGTTTTTATTGGGAAGCATTCACAGGAAAATCAATATTTGTCATTGTGGTTAGCGCTAAGATAAACATTTTCAGCATATTATCAACTTTCTGTGTTAAAAACAGACTGCACAGCACAATGGGTCTTTCAAGTGATTAATGTTATCGGGACAGGTGTCATAAATTCATAAATAAACTAACAGTGGGCTTGTTGAAAAAGCAGAACAATCGTCTTGTATTAACGTTTGTAGGCTATGCAGGGTTAAAGGAACACACCGACTTATTGGGACTTTAGCTTATTCACAGTAACCCCCAGAGTTAGATAAGTCCATACATCCCCTTCTCATCTCCGTGCGTGTTGTAACTCTGTCCGACAGTTCTACCGGTAGCTTAGCCTAGCACGGATCCTGAAAGTAATCGGTTCCAACTAGCCTACTGCTCCGAATAAGTGACAAAATAACACCAACATGTTCCTATTTACATGATGATTTGTATAGTCACAGAGTGTACAAATAACAAGGTGACATGAGACACAGCCATCTTCTAACCGTATACATACTGGGAACTATATTCTCAGAAGGCGAAGCACTGCTACTTCTGCTACTTGGGCGGAGTGATATGCTTTGCAGCACCTGGCTGTGTCTCATGTCACCTTGTTATTTGTACACGCTGTGACTATACAAATCACAACATGTAAATAGGAACATGTTGGCGTTATGTTTTCACTTATTCAGAGCAGTAGGCTAGTTGGAACCGATTACCTTCAGGATCCGTGCTAGGCTAAGCTAACGGTGGAACCGTCGGACAGAGTTACAACACACACGGAGATGAGAAGGGTGTGTATGGACTTATCTAACTCTGGGGGTTACGGTGAATAAGCTAAACTCCCAATAAGTTGGCGTGTTCCTTTAAGACATGCGCCGGCCCTTATATGTTATCAAATCCACAGGAAACTAGGAACAGGAAACACAAATACTGTATGTCCAAAAACGGCCTCATCCTCCCTTTTTAAAATAGAAAATTATGCACAGTAGCTGTTTATAATGTATATGTCCTTACCCAAAAAGTACAGAGAATTCAAATTTCAGTTCAACTTTGATGTTTTCCTTGCTTCTAACTGCAAAGTTCTTGATTTTACTTTGAAACTGTCCTTTCGCTCTGCAAATGCCGTCATACACAGCTTCTCTTAATGCTGTATGTTGATTTATAATGCTATTTTAGGATTGCTCCCCAAATAATTTAGGTATTTATGTAACACAGAAATATGGACGTCAGTGTACAGTGTTTTCCTTTGTTGCTTCAAGCCCCGACAGCGATGTGCGAGACAATCTTTATGTAGGATATCATCATCATCGTGTAAATTTGTCTGCTTAAAAGCTTGAAAATTCAGAAACTCATTTCTCTGCTGGAGTTCAAAGCCTTCATTGGAGCTGTGTGAGATGAATTCATGTGAGTTGTCATTGCTGTGAATAAATTGTTTTTTTTGGATGCTAGGCCTGTGTCTCTCAGTCTGTCTGTCCCCAGAACCTTCTCCTCTCTGTATTATTTATTTAAAACTTCATCTACGGTATGCTTCCGCCTCGTTGGTGTGGTCTCCCTTGCAGATTTTTGGATCGCAGAAGGTATAACCTGTTTAAATATAGATCAAACAAAAAAAAGAGAGTTCCCTTTGCCTGTCTTTTTACTATGAAGCTTATTGATTCCCCAGGATGCGAAGATGTCAAACTGTTGACAAGCTTGTGAAGAATAAATCTTTTCTTAGTGTCTTGGGACTTCACATCAAACCACATTACACAGACTGTTCTGGGCAGTACAAAACTGCCCCTGGTGTATATGCACTCACACACGCAAACACAGACACACTTTACAGGGCATAATGACACATGAGATTTGTGCAATCAATGAAAGTGAGTCATGTGGATTAGATTAGATTACAGAGCAAGAAGAAGTGAAGAGGAAAGAAAGAGGAGAGAGGAGGTAGTCTACGGGAGTCAAAGAGAGTCCGATATAAAAGAAGCTTGCTCCGAGGGAAGTACAACTACACCTCTCACGACGAGACAGAGCGAGTGTGCGTCTGTCTGCCGTCCACACGATTCAAAGACATCCATGAGAATGTAATTTGTTTTGACTCCCAGTCTCACACAACCTCACTCCTTCCGTTTTACAACCCCCCTCCCTCCCTCCCTCTATCAGAGTGATTGACTTTTACGGAAATAAGGCTTCAACATCACACAACATCATACATCCCTGATGGTGAGCGAATGCCGACGTCTTTTCTCCCCCTCCCCCTCTCCTCCGCCTCTTGGGTTTTAAAGGAGGAGGTGGGGTGGAGTTTTGGGGGTTGAGCTGAAGTCCAGACTCGGCATGATGGACATTTCTATAAGAGATATGGAAACACGGAGCGTGACGGACATTTCTATTATAGAAATATTCCACTGCCTGCTACCCAGACTGTGTTGTTGACACAGAGAGAGAGAAAGTCACTGCTGTGTTATAGTGGATATCAACTGGGACAAAACAATGTGAAAAAATAAAAATTCTATTCATACAAGCTCACCTTCTTTGTCTCATCTGTCTCTGTCAGAATCTGTCTGTCTGTCTATCTCTGTCTTTGCAGTGTGGGGGTTATGCCAGAATAATAGGCACTGCTGATATAAATCTCCTCCATCGGCCCTGCGGTGCTCTACTTGTCACTCCCCTGCAGAGAGAAGTGAACATGTGAGATGCCATGGATGATCCTCTGTGGCGAAGCAATGTATGGTTACGTAATGCGTTTAGTATTCAGAGAGGAGAAAGGAAAAAGAAGAGAACCGGGACAGAGAAGGGATCTGGAAGCAGTGGTGGAAATAGTCAGAGCTGCATGAAAGAGAGCCGAGAAAATGAGAGCAAGGGCTAGAGTGGAAATACAGTATATCATAGAAGTATTATTTTTTTATCATTGTTGTGCTTGTTTTGGTCAAATTCAAACTAAAATGTGGCCAGTAGGTATGGAGTCTCGAGTGTGCTAGGATAATTACATATACAACATACTATACTTCACACAGCTTACAAAACACTCTCACCTCAGGGTCCATTCAGTAGCTGTTCTGGAGAAAATGGAAATGAAAACTAATTTGACCATGAGGTGAGATTGTTTTGTCAACTGTTTCCACAGTCAAGAATAAACTCTGAACCTCAACTAGACTACACATAATTGCATTTAATTGATGCGTTGAAATAATAATAATAATTTGACACTATACGGACAAAGATATGTGGACAGCACTTTTGTGTACTTGGTGTCAGGGGCTGTTTTTTAATAGTTTGTCGTAGTTCCCTTAGTTCAAATTAAGGCAGCCTTTTCAGAGGGGCATAGCAGCAAAAAGAGTGGGCAAATCTAAATGTTCACATAAATCACATACTGTACATGTACATACATACATACATAGGTGTAACTTTTGGTTGTCCACATACTTTTGGCCACTTAGTGTATTTTCTTAGTTATGTGAATGCTAGATGAATTAAATTATAAATAACAATTAAAAAATAACACATTTATTTTATAATGGCATACATTTAAAATGGCTCCAATTGTTCAATACATATTTTTCATTAATTTACTCAGTCATATTGCACTCCAAAATAAAAGCATTTTTAAAATGAATTTTGTAATTTAATTAAATTATTTTTGGATGACTAAATAAAAAAATACAATTATTGGCAAATGTATTGATTTTTTTCAGTTTATTTTAAAGATTTGTTTAGGGGGCTTTTATTGCCTTTATTGAGAGGACAGATTAAGTAAGGAAAACGGGAGAGAGGGATGACATGCAGCAAAGGGCTGCAGGTCGGAACCGAACCCGCGGCCGCTGCAACAAGGACTGAGCCTCTGTGCATGGGGCGCACGCTCAACAAGGTGAGCTAACCAGAAGCCTCATTTTCAGTTTAATTTAATTCACTAATTTTTGGTTGCTTTTTTTTATTATAAATGTATCAATCTAGTCATTGATTATAATTATTATTATTATTAACACTTGAAGTGCTCATATATAAGGACACGTTTATTAAAGTGCTGATATTATGCTCATTTTCAGGTTCATAATTGTATTTAGAGGTTATATCAGAATAGGTTTACATGGTTTAATTGTCAGAAAACACCATATTTTTTGTTGTACTGCACATTGCTGCAGCTCCTCTTTTCACCCTGTGTGTTGAGCTCTCTGTTTTAGCTACAGAGTGAGACATCTCACTTCTGTTCCATCTTTGTTGGGAGTCGCACATAAGCAGTAGCTAGGTAAGGACTACTACCCAGTCAGAAGCAGAGTATGAGGGAGTGCCACGCTAGCAGCTAGGCGAGCATTATAACGTGTTACAAAGTGACGCACATTCGTCACGGAAGTAAAGGCTGGACTACAATAGAGCTGTTTGGAGCAGTTTGTGAACAGTGTTTTCTGTTGGAGATGGTAAGTCCCTTTAGGGTGGATTTGGGGATTTTTCACTTTGTAAACCTATAATGTGCACAAAAAAGATATGTAACACAATAAAGGAAAGGCAAAAAGCATAATATGAGCACTTTAACACTGAAAAAGCCAATAAGATGAGGTAAAAAACCTGTGTGAGGTCTGAGACAGACAACAGTGTTGATGGTGTGAAGTGTGCATCAGAAAATTACCACCATCACCTGACAAAGCACTTCTCCAAAATCTGATACACACAGACAGACCCTCATTCACACACACACACACACACACACACACACACACAGGCCGTCACAGAAAAACAAACACGCACTCAGGTGTGATAACTGTGTGTGTGTAGTCTCTCCCTCTCTGAGCAGGCAGTAGGCCAAAGAGGGTTTTAACACGCTTAATGGGATTTCACACTCTGCAGTACACGCACGTACACACTCTCGGACACACAATAATGTTGAAGATAAACATGTCTGAAAGCTATGTGTGATCCCAGACAAATAAACACACACACACCCACACATGCACACTCTCCGATATAAAAGGATTTGTCAGGCTCCCACATTGTACATGCAAAACTAATGGACTCCAGTATCCACACAGTAACATTACTGTTACTCAATCATTTCCAAAAGACGAGGCTTCACACACCTGCCAGAATGGAAACACCGACTCACAGGTAGCTGTATCCTCTGTGCAAATCTGCCATTATGTGTGTCCAGCATCAGTGTTGCATTAGTGCTACAGTGGTCATTGTGACCTGTTACTCTTCAGGTGGTGTTAAAGGTCTTTTGAGTATAAAATGCTTCCTGAAGGCTTGAAAGACAGCTGTAGTAAGATTGGAATTCACAGTTACTGTAGATCCCAATGGTGAGTCTTGGCTATAAAACATTTGTCAAAATGTTCATAAATGTTTCAAACTACTCCTGCACCATAATCCATTTCTCCACTGTTGATCTGTATGTTCTCTTATATATCCGTTCTCTCTATGATCTCTAACAGTAAGGTGTGACACGTTTCTATTTTTTTCTATATTTCTATATATTATATATATTATATATTTATAAAGTCCTTAATGGCAACTTGCCATCATATATCATTCCATGAGTCCCACGTGCAAACACTTAATTTGGTAAACTGCTTTTAGTTTTTGTGCTGTTATCCAATAAAGGAAAAATGCAAAAAAGTATTAGATGTATTGTATTATCCAATTTTACATAATCCTGTTAGTCCACTTGTCCACAAAATGGCATGGTTTTCAGTCAGTCGTGTGACAGCAGTGGACTACAAATAAATGTTCTTGATTTAAGTGTGTTAACTGTTTAGCCACTGAGAGAAAATGTACAGTAGCTATTGCATCAGCATGATTCCAGCGCCACCTATTTCACTGTGCTACATTCTGGTCTTATTGGGCACTACCCGCTGTGATTCCAAGCTGACTAAAGCTGTCATCTCCATGAAAAAGCAAGCTACAAACTTTTCAGAGCCACCTGTCAAGCCTGCAGGCGGAGAGGATTTGATATTCAGAAGATTGATTTTTTTTGTGAGTAAGAGCACATCTGTTTAGACAGATAATATTCAAAAACAAGTGTTATCTAAAGCTCCTCCAGAAAATAGTACTCTGAGAAGTGGACTGAATTTTTACCAAACAAGCAGCTCTACTGTAGTTATCTGTTGTCTTCAGAGCATGCAGGAAAATGTGGGACCTCTACACTGAGAGAGAGTGAGAGCAAGGGAGAGAGATTTCTGAGTAATAGACAGCGAGGCTTATGTGCTCTGGTAGGTGGACCGTGTTATGGCCTGTCTGAAAACTTTTGCAAAGTTTGACTTTAGAACTTCACCAGACAATTGATCAGGGCTACATACCATAACTCAAAGAGGAAAGCATCTCTCGCTCTCTTTCAACTGTATTACTACAGTATCTGTCTCTCTCTCTCTCTCTCTCTCTCTCTCTCTCTCTCTCTCTCTCTCTCTCTCTCTCTCTCACACACACACACACACACACACACACACACACACACACACACACACACACACACACACACACACACGCACACACAGCGAGCAGCAGCTGAAGAAGCATCACTCAGACACCTCAAGCTGTTCATTTCCCTCCTGTCTTGATACATGCAGCCAACTGTAAAACGTTATAAAAAGCAAAATCAGTGTGTCTGCTGAGCACATGCACACACAACCAAAAACCCTTTTTTTTCCAACTGCCACTTCCTGATAAACACATTATGGTTAAAAGTATTCATATGACCCGCAACTCGTGAGCACACGAGCATGTTTGTGTCTCTGCGCACCTGTCAGCTTGTGTTGTTAATTTTTGGTGTGTGCTTGTGTGAGACAGACACTGAATTTGGGATGTCGAACGTAATGGAAATGCTGCTCACCTGCTATTCAGGATGCTGCTGTGTTGACAGAGATGGAGACAACCTCTGCTGTGATGGCAGGAACAGCAATTGGGATAAATTATTGAAATAATGGAACACTATGGTACAAACACACACGCGTCATGCAACTACACTACAGATAGCATACGTTCAGTTATATTTTGTGCAACAACCACCAACACCAGCACTGCGACACATACTGACTTCTGACTTCCAGAAACCATCTGCTTTAATCATAGACAGTGTAAAATGTGTGTATGTATAAAATCTGTGAGACCTTTCTAAATGGATGATTTGAAGAGGGCGGATTGTGTTCATGGTCTCGGTCATGGTGTTACTTTTGGAGTTGAATCAGCCAGACTGAGGCAAATGGTGGAGCCTTGAACCTGACTGGAGGCTACTTTAGAGGGGACTTGTCAGTAACTGGTTAAACATGCCCAAAACAATCTTGTATAATATTATCATACTGTGCAACAACTGATTTAAAAAGAAACCATTCATGTTAAAAGAAATTAATACAATTTAATGAGCTGTGTGATTTGCATGACTAAATTGTTTTAAGTTGTTTTGGACTTGAAAGGGTCACCTCCAGGGGGCCATACACACAGGTTGCACACGATAAAACTCTCTGCTTCTGCTGGAAAGAGACAACATGCAGTGTCTTTAGTTCACTTGGTGCATCTGACACGATTTTACAGCAGAAATGCTAATTTGCATTCTAATCTAATTTATTTCTGAAGAGCTGGGGAATGTAGTGAAAAGTAAAAGAAGGTTGTATAACAGGCCATGAGCTTGGAATTGGGCTTCCTTTGTTTTGGGTCAGTAACATTGCATCAGGCACCTGCTACAGTTTTGGCCCCAGAGCTGCGACCCAGCCACTGAATGAAATGGCAGTACAGTAGCTGTCTCAGCTGCACTGCCATTAAAACTCATCTGTAGTTTTTAGTGCGTGGTCTGGAGTTGAATTTGGCAATTGTGCGCACTGGCAGTTTAGAGGGCTTTAATACCAAATAATTATGGAACATAATGTCAGTAAACGGCACATGACTGGACAATACTTGCCAAAGCTGTTAGTAAAGTCCAGTTTTCACTTGACGGAGCTGTGACTCATCTCAATATCAAGTTGTGCTTTGATTGAACTCATTGAACTAATTTAAAAAGAAAATGAATTATGTTCACCCAGTATGACCTTTTCTTTAAATGCAAAAATCTCAGCTGTGTCTATTACACAAATACTTTGTTGTTTAATTTATATCTTAACTCTGATTCAGCATTTAGTGTATGTGGGTTGGAGGACACTGGGTACCTTTCCTACTGATAACAACAATACTTTATACGATGCAGACCAAATCCTCTGTGTCTCATTTAGTCTGGAGTTCTTTTCTAATGCTGCTCTATTTTGCGATTTAGGATGATGCAACGTTTGTAGTTTTACATAAAAGTCCTGCCCAGGGCTCCTTTAACAATGTAATCAAACATATCTGAACTCAAAACCAAGAGAACTCCAGCAGCATCCTCCATCCTCTGGTTTGGCTTGTTTAAACTCAGTATTGTCCTGTGTATGAAGGGTCTTATCTTTCTCAAACAATCTAATCGTACATAGTTTCCCGGTCTGCACTAAACCACAAATTCCCAAACAATAGCTGCAGGGCACCTACAGTCAATGACACAACAGGACATTGGATCACGTGCTCACGCACACACACACACACACACACACACACACACACACACACACACATACAGTGGTGGAATGTAGCTAAGTACATTTACTCGAAGTACTGTACTTAAGTACAAATTTGAGGGACTTGTACTTTACTTGTCTTTTCTTTTCCTGCCACTTTCTACTACTCCACTACATTTCAGAGGGAAATATTGTACTTTTTACTCCACTAAATTAAACTGACAGCTTTAGTTACAAGTTACTTTACAAATTCAGATTTTTTTGCACACAAAACACTTGTAGTTTATAAAATACAATGTTTTATTATAAATTAAACTACCCAACAATGTAACAGCCTACACTCAGCTGAAATGATTAGCCGATTAAACGCTTAGTTGATTGACAGAACTGTTTGGATCGTGTCCAGTTATTAAAATGTGAGTTTTTTTCTGCTTTTACTTTTAATACTTTAAGTACATTTTCCTGATGATACTTACATAATTTCAATGCAGGACTTGTACTTGTAACAGAGTATGTTTACAGTGTGGTATTAATAATTTCACTTAAGTAAAGGATCTAAATATTATATTACATGTCATTTAGCTGACGCTTTTTATCCAAAGCAACTTACATTTGCTACATATAGGGGTTAAGTGTCTTGCTCAGGGACACACTGGTTGATGTATCGCAGTGGGAATAGAACCCAGATCTCCCACACCAAAGACATGTGTCAAATCCACTGCGCCATCACCACCCGCTACTTTTCCACCACTGCACGCACGCACGCACACACGCACACACACACACACGCACACACACACACACACACACACACACACACAGTGAATAATCAGGTTAGGCTTAAAACAATAGGATGCCTTTGTGGTTGCTCATGTAATGCAAATCTTATTTTTCCAGTCTACGGTGCATGTACAGTTGTGTGTCAGCAGAAAATGCACATACAGTAAACATAACAGTATGTACACAAATACACACATGCTTTTAAGAAACACCCAAAGGACTTTCAAGAGCAGAAACAAAATAAAACTATCAAAAGCCGTCTTGGTTCGTCTTTCCACTGTTCAACAATCACCACTCTGGTTTGGTTGAAATAAACCCTTAATTCACCCATTTACATGTGTAAATATGCTGGCTCTATACATGCTAAAAGTACTGATTATTTACATGGAGTCTGGTGGGTTTGGTGATGGAGATTTTTTAGTTGTTTTTGGACTATAGCTGCTCTCTCTTGTCCTGAGATAAAAAGATAAACATCTTGTTGTTTAAAAGCTTCTAGACGTTGAATCTCTTCACAAAATAATAAAGTTTAAACCGTTATTCCTGCCGGCCTCGTTGAAAGAAAGAAGTCGATTTTAAACACTGACCATGGTGAAGTTTCTGCAGAAACAGTCAAAACTTCTCTGGAAACAAGAACCTCTCTGAGACGTTCCTCCTCTCTTTGACCAACTGCATTAAAACTGTCCAGTCATCACTTTTAAACACATCTAGGATCAACATTTCATAACATTTAATAACATTTCCCAGATTTGTTTTCTTCCCTTTTCAGTGAATCAAGTTAACTTCCCTTTTCTTCTGGAAGAAAAACCTCAGTTCACACTTACTCAAATTAATAATCTCTTCACAGAGAGATTTAACCTTTAAGGGTTAATACTTTAAAACGTTTTAGTCAACATTTTAGTGACTTTGAACACTTGTTTTAAACAACATCCAGAGACACACGGAAACATTTCTCTGAAACCTTTGTTGCTTTTTTTTCCAGTCTCTTTGTTTTTTGAAGTCACTTTTTTTCCGACGTTCTTTTGTGTCACTTTGAACACTTGTTTTAACCCTCCTGTTGTCCTCGGGTCAAATCTGACCCATTTTCAAAACATTTCTAAATCAGAAATGTGAATCTGAACCCATCTGAGAATAAACAAGAGCGAGTTGACTGGATGAGTGAATGAATGAGATGATTCTTAGGCAGTGACCTCATTTAGGATCCTAGTGGCCTGAGAATAGAAGCTCCTCCTGACCATCTCAGTGCTGGCCTGGTGTATCTGGTACCTTCTTCCCAACCTCAACAGGGAGAAAAGGCTGTTATCCAGGTGGTTTAGATCTTTAATGATTCTCCTAGCCTTTTTCTTGCAGCGCCTGGTGTAAATATCCTTTGGGCAGGATAGGGTATTGTCTATTGTATGTTCAGAGGGACAAACCACTCTCCGCACTGATCTTCCACGTCAGAACGCTCTCAATGATGCAGCAGTATTAATCCCTCAGTATTTAAGGGGATAAAGGGAAGTTCCTCCAAAATGTCTCTGCCTTGCCTTTCTCATCACTGAGTCAGTATGCAGCGTGCAGGTGAGACCCTCATTGATATTGACACCATGGTACTTGAAGCTGTCCACCCTCTCCACTGAGGACCTGTTGATATTAAGGGTGTAGTTCCTTCCCTGCTTCTTTCCAAAGTCCACTATCAGTTCTTAAGTCTTGCTGACATGCATGAGTAAGTTGTTAACCTGACACCAGCAGGTCAGGTCCTCTACTTCCTTCAGGTAGGCCTTTTCATTGTTGTGTGTGATCCGGCCGCTCACAGCTGTGTCATCAGCAAACGGGATGATGGTGTTCACTCACCATCATCGACTCAAAACACAGCCCTGGGGTGCTCCGGTGTTAAGGATGAGTGTGGAAAAGGTGTGACTGCCCAGCCTCACCGCCTGGGGTCTACATGTCAGGAAGTCAAGGATGCATATGCACAGTGAGGTCTTTAATCCCAGGTCCTTTGTGACGAGCCTGGAGGGATCTATGGTGTTAAACGCTGAACTGTAGTCAATGAGCAGTATAAATGTCAACGGATACGTCTCCATGACAACTGAGCGGACTCCATCCGCTGATGAAGACTGTGGCTGTGTCCAATATCACCCCCTCATTTACTAGTCCCTCCCATATACACTCCATAGTTTACTTTAGAGTAAGCAGTAAATCAAGATGTTGGACAACTGTACATTTTTTCATCTATAAAATGTGATGCGTTGCATTGTGGGATTGTTAGCAGAAAGAGATTTCTATGCCATGGACACAACTTTCTCGTCCCATAATGGGACTTTTTTGAGGGAACTATATAGTGGATAACTTTCACACTTCTGACCCTCAAATAAAATTATAGTTACAGTGCACTATATGTTAAATCAGGAGAAAAAATGGGAAGTGGACACACTTATATCCTTTGTCAAGAATAAACATTCATATTTAACAATCATATTATAAAAAAAAAAATCAGCTTTAACGTTTTATAATCCAGAGTGGGATAATTAATGATGTTTAAGATATTAGCTAGCAAAACTTGCTATATTAATCATGTCATATTGCTAACTGCGCCCTCTTTTTAGCCTGACAAGCCAGACCCACATCAAGATGTTGGGTCTGGGAACTCACCATTGGCAGGGCTCAATCCAAGGGGCGGGATAAACGGTTGTCTTTCAAATTCCCTCTAATAGGATAGCGCTACAACCAACCAGAGCAACGCTAGTTGATCGATTAAACGTATCCGGTCGGCAAAACTCCGAACGCTTACTTTTTTAAGAATGACTTCAGTGCCGTTCTTTGTTCTTTTCTCAAAGAAAAGCTTAACTCCAAGTCTTCTAGAGTCGCGGCCAAAGCCAATTCGAAAGACCGCTGTTCGCCTGCAGCAGCAGCCATCATCTTTGTTTTCAAGTAGCAGGGAATTCACGCCGAACCGTCGTAACTCTGCCGTCATTATGTTAAGCCCGCCCACCGACTCTATACACGATGTGATTGGCCTGGCTAGAGTTTGGCTTTTCCAGCTCACAAGCCAACGGAGAGTTGCTAGACCCCCTGGCTGCAAATTACATTTGCTGCAGATAGGGTGCGTCTAGATTTCTAGGCTACCCTCTTTTAGCATCAAACTAAAAAACTAAGTGAACATCAGCAACCTGTAGCTAGTAGGATCAGAAGTATCCAGCTGCCAGAGCTGCAGAGCTGCACCTTGCTGCTGCCCATTCAAAATACAGAACACAAATGTTGCTGGGCAGCAGATGCAGCAGTGAAGCTCACACTGGTGATCCATTTGGCCGTGCGACGCTTCTGTCACGCCACGTGCCACTCTATTCCTATGGGTGACGTCAAGCGACTTCAACTTCAACGCAAAGCATTCTGGGAAGGCAGCACTGCATTTGAGAAAATGCTGTGCGTCAAAAAGCTGGCCGATGCCCATCTTTATGCAAATGAATCCGTTGAACGCGACTATGCAATAGAAGTAGACGAAAATCTTTCAAACTAACCTTTGTCGATCTGACAGATTCAGCAACTGTATGGCCTATTTCTCGCTTAAAATGTTTTCAGAAACACATTTCGGTGAACTATTTTCGTAAAATATGAGATTGTATTCCGTCCGAGCCGCCATGACAGTGGCTTGAAATTCTCGAGCAGCCAGACCCACGTGACACGTTCGTCCAGTCAGCTGCTGGTCAGGGGCATGGAGCATCAACCATGGATGTATTACGTCGCGACACCACGCTTCAGTCGTGTCGCAAAAATGGATCTGTACCGTCACTGTCTGACAGCGCCTGTTGTCAGACTTGTCTTCTGTTGTTTAATCCTGATTGGTGTGTTTCCAACAGAGCCCCATCCACTTTAACGCAGTGTGAGCACGAGCAGACAAAACGTAAGTATAGAAAACTCTTCTGTTGTTCTAAATTAATCATACTAATATCATGACAAATAATACTGTGTTCATGTAGGAGCTCATTGCTTGTAAGAAGCTAATTAGGGAAACAGTTTTTTAGAGCCATAAACAGGGGCAGGAACTAATTTAAAATAAAGAAACATTGAGGATTAAAACTACATTTCTTATGTCGTGTTTATATGAATGTGTTGATGCTCTCACTCAGTACATGTGAGAGCCAGCATGTGCCTGCTTTGTAAATGTGTGTCTGGAAAAAACAGTGATTGATGGAAAGGTTAATCATTCTTGACAGATGGTATGTGCTGCTAAATCAGCATTAGGTGAAGTCAGACTGTGTGTATGTGTGTGTGTGTGTGTGTGTGTGTGTGTGTGTGTGTGTGTGTGTGTGTGTGTGTGTGTATAAATAATGTGTGAATGCCTGCTTAAGCTTTAATAAGCGGGTGTCCGCCACTTGATTGACGGTGAGGGGAGGGGGACCCGGCCAGTCAGGCATCATGGGAACCAGCTGCCTCATTATTTTCAGTGTATGGGGACGAGAAAACAACATTGTATCTGCCTCCTAAGTTATATTGCAATTGTGTGTGTGGGAAAGCTGCTATGTAACATGAAACATAAAGCAGTTACATGGACCAACCAGGGGGGTGCCGAGGTCATCACTTCATCACGCCGGAGCTTCATCCAACTCCATACAAACCAGCAGAAACCTTGAGAGGTGTGATTGGAGTCACCCTACATGGACAGGCTGTGTGTGTGTGATCTGATGAAGCTAACCTCATAAAATCTGTTGACCAAGGACACCGCTTCACTGAATTGGCCAATAAAAAGCTGACATTCACATGCACAATTTAAATGCATAGCTGGTTGATTTGCTAAGGCGTGCATTACAGCCACAATGCTTCCATGCGCTACATCCATAAAACATGTAAACAAAATGCCTTTGCAGAAGCAAGCTCACACACAGCCCCAGAACATGAGCACACATTCACACATTAGTGGGGAAGTAAGGAGGAGGCAGCCAGCAACAGCTAGCACAATGTGATAAATGTGATTTTACATCCCGAATACACACAAAAGCTCTCTCACACAAACACATGCCATTACAGTAGAGGAAGGAGAGTGAAAGAGAGTGGCAGTGGAAAGAGATTGGGTGCTTAAAATTAAAAAATTTAAATGTTCTGCTAATTCAGCCCTGTTTAGTTCCGGTGTTGATACTGCAAGGAGTGCTTCAGGACCGTCTACAAACTACAACACAGAAAAGAGATGCAAACATATTTTCAAGACGGTCCCTAAGCACTCAACTGCCGTCTCAACACCAGAACTAAACAGGGCTGAATTAGCAGAACTTTCATGCATTTCTTTCACATCTACTGCAGTCAGATTCACTGTGTTCACTCGGAAGGAATCACTTCACATGGGTAGGCACTTATAATGACATTTTGAATATGTTAAGAGGCTAAAAACAAGTGTAAAACTTGCCCTGTTTAAGCCTGTTGGGTGCTAATGCTAGCAGGAGGATAACACGGTGTAGGCAGCACCGATTGTTTTTGTTTTTCTTGCTACTGACAGCACTCCAAATTGACAAACAACAGAGCTACGTGTTGAAATCGACCGGAATTCTCCTTTAATGCCTGCTACTCTTATCATATGTTCACTGAAGATGAAGTACATCCATAACCTCTACAAAGAAATACTTTCAAACTGTTAAATCTGATCAAAGTACAACCAGAAAATAAAGAAATAAGACAGAACTTTTTTAAATGTGTTGCCTGAGTCATCTTCTCCATCAAGTTACATTTCTTCTAAATGATTTATGATGTTTTGTACCAATTTTTCTTTTCCCCGTATTTCAAACAAAAACATATTTATTTCCTGCACAGATAAACCAGCTGTGTGACATATTGGTCCTGATAGAAGTCAGACTTTAGTCTGTCTCTATTTTTTGTTATTTTGTTGACATTTCTTCATAATTCAGCTCTGACATGCTTGAAAATTGTGACTTCCAATACTTCTAGAACAGCGGGATATCGACTACATTCGATGATTTGATGCTCTTATCTTTGAGGTCTCACATTTTCCTGAAAACATGCGATACGCTGTAATACAGGCCCTTACAAAGACGCTCCTGCTGAGCATTATAAATCTGTCTTTATTGATTCTCCCAGATCACCGTGCACGCATGCACGCACACACGCACGGACGCACGTCACGTGCAGTGGACGAACATGTTTCAAAAGAGGCAAATTACCTTTGCATCTGTATGTCTGAACATGTACTGTAGCTTTTTTTTAACACAACATGCTCACATTAAAATGCGGTGGTTACTCATGTACACAATTTTCATGTTCTGCTACTTTATAACTGTACTTCATTACATTTTAGATGGAAACATTTGAAAGCCCACTACTTTCATTTGCCAGCTGTAGTTACTTTGCAGAAAGTATAATGATCAGATTATTCAGTAGAATATGATATATGGTATAAATTCAATTTTATTCCAAATACGATGTGATGCTGGAAATGAGCTCTTTCTTTCCCAGCACCTCACCTGCCTTCCCCACCATAAAACCAACTTCCTCACAGCTTATTTTTGGTTTTCCTCCGACTCAGATGGCATTGTTTTGGATTTGTGACAAGCTTCGATTCTGGTTCTTAAGCGTGAACGAGGGATTATTCTATTAGTCATTTTCCTTCACCAAAATAATGTACTGGGGAAGATTTAATATGGTTTTAGGTGCCGGGTGAAAAAGATCTGACTAGGCTGCAGATTTACAGAGAGGTTTCAACCATTTTGCATAATCTCAAGAGACATCTGTCTGTGAGTGTCCCACCTTGCAAATTTCACATTTGAAGAATTTAAATGAGATGCTTTAGGACAAGACACACACACGCACACACAGGCAAAGATGCTAATTTTCAGCAGATAATCAGCTATTTGAGGCTATTGTTGCCCCAAAGCATGTACACACTTTGAAATCGGATTCTAATATGAAATAAACCATAACTTTTGTGTGTGTGTGTGTAGGTGAATAGGTGTGTAGGTGTGTATGTGAACCATAAACCTTCCAGCTGTAGCTCTGTTTATAATATTTGTTCATTGGATTTTCCTAGTTTGCTTAGTGGATAAGAAGCATATTTGTCTCAGCACATTTGTCTCTCCCCCCCCCCCCCCACCCACCCACACACACACACACACACACAGTCTGTTATGCTCTGTCTCTTTCTCTTGTTCCTGGTAGTTCCTTCGTATACGAAATATACCTCCTCATACTTTATGATTCGTTTTGTTTGTTTTCAGTTTTGTTTCCCTCACACGTTGCTAGTCGATCGTCTGTCACATCTCAAAGGCATCTGTGCATGTGTGGCTTGGATGTGTGTGCCCGCGTTAAAGCGAGGAGAAGTTATGTGGCTGATTTTGATTGTCTTTCAACTGTCAGTCGGCTCTGCATCGACTTCTCTCCGTCGTTCTTTTGCTCTGTCCGTCTCTCTGTCTACAGCTGTCGTCGCCACTCTGCTGAGACAAATGAACCACAAGGATGCTGACAGGATCTTCCAAGGACATTTGTTTCTCACATGCATTGCCATTGCTTTTGCTAAGCTTATCATTTGAAGATATAGGTACACACCATTAAAGAGGGGGCTTAAAGAGACAGGAGCTCCAACAGAGCGTCTAATATAGAGGGTGAATACAGGTGCAGCAGCCACGGGCAGTATGAGTAAAATAAAGTGTTTTTTTGAACATTAAAGCACGTAAAGATGTTTTAGTAGAAACACAAAATGCAAGTATGAACCTGAAAATGCCATATAATAGCTCCCCTTTAAACTTTCAAACTTGCACTGCGACCCTTAACTTATCTAGACATTACCTGGAGGAGCTGTATGTAAGAACGCAAATGTTCGAATCAGTTGGACTGGATATTAAACCGACTTTACCCTGCCAGCTCCTTAGTACAAAGTCTGTGCAATGCTTGATTCAGCCCATGTGTAAAAAGAGCAGGATACTGTCCAGAGAATTCATAGCAAGCGAGTGGGCGTGTTGATGACAGGGTTTTTTTTTTATCATGCGGCTGGCGTGAAACCGGAAGAATACAAACATCCGAGCATTAAGAAGAAGAGGGATTTACAAGAAGACACCAACGAATGGTTTTGACCTCGGCAGGTCCTTATAAACAGGATATAATACCTGCCTGACCTTTTTATGCATTCATTCAAAACTCCACATTACTCCTGCTTCTCTACACACGAGTAAACGTGACGTGACGTTTGCTCCTATGTACATGTTTAAAGATTTCAACCCTTTTTCTTCAAGAGCATCAGTGTTTATTTGTTGAGTTCATTCCAAGAATAACTCCACCATCTTTGCGGACACATTTTTGTCTGTTACTGAGTCATAGAGCCACACATGTCTTGTTTTCCTAACACAAGTGACAAACAATCTGCTAGTGCAGTGAGATTTATCGATTAGCTTCCTGTATGAATCAACTTTTATCAAGGATTTTCTAAAAATCCCTAAATATTGTAACACGTGATTCTGCACCATTTTTTTTAATTTGTACTGGAAACATGTGGAAACTAACACTGCACTGGCAGATTTGTTTACTTGTTTTCAAAATAATAAAACTTTTTTTACGATAAATAATGACTTGACAATATGGAGATTTGTGCAGCATTGCTTTCGTAGAACATGGGGGGAATGAGAAGGTTGTAGAAAAATGAATTACATCTTTATCCTGCACAAAACCCAAAGAGACAATAAATATATGCAGACTTATGCCAGAGAGAGACAGGAAGACAGAAATCAACATCTTTATAACATTTTATGGGAAATGTGGTCTGAATTTGTCTTTAATACGGTCTGCTTTGTAATTATTCATTTGACAAAAAATATATCAATGTTTACAAATGGCACACGTAGCCCCTGTTCAGTCAGGTAGATACATGGATAATTAGAGTGTGGTGCTGATGATGGCTGAGTGCTGAAATGTGTCTCCTGCTGGCGCTGAGCTTTATCAATAAACCAAGATGGATCTGCTGCGTGCTGCGCCGACTCATCTAATTTGGATTTTTATTGGAGCCTACACCCCACCTGAGAGATATCGGACGACTTTAATGATATCATATCAGGCTGCGCACACTTCTTCTTCCTACTTCAACAAGTCAACGTGAGCTGAGGAAAATCCTCATTCTTTATCTTGGCGTCTGTGTCATCTGTCATCTGTAAGGAAAGAACTTTGGTGAAGTAGAGGGGTCAGATGCACGAAAGAGAGGATTTGGGGCAAGAAATGTCTTGTAGGCACAAAATGAAAAACATGCATATGTAGTATTTTTCCCCAAGTTCCAAAAACCTTGCCTTTTCAAATGAAAACAGAAAAGACTGATTTGAGCTGATTTTTACCTCCACCTAAAAATTGTTTTGTGCTGCTATAGTTTGTAGTAAATGATGTCAAAAGACAACAGCTTTAAGCTGGTGATTATACACTAGAGTCCCTTAAATAAATACAATAACAATATATACAGTATATATATATATATATATATATATATATATATATATATAATTAATCTAAAGGGTTTGTTTTGAAAATACTATTTCTATAATCAGGTTTTTAAATATAGATTTTCTTTCTAAATCTGATTTTCAGATTTGTTTACAGAACAATATTTGGCTTCCTGGATGTTTTTTGTTTATTCACAAATGAGCTAAAATATAATGACCTCAGCCTATGCAGAGTTCACAGCCTCCATCATGAATGAACACTGACACACCTTCATTAAAGATGCTCTGAGCATATACTTAAATCATCCTCATAGGCAGGAAAATAAGACTTGCTCTGTTCTCAGTCTTGCATTGTCAGCATACACTAACAGCCCCGCAGTAGCCATAGTATCATTACGCACCATTACATACTGTGAGTCATAACAGCCTTGTGATTGATCACTTAAGAACGGGTATAATATATTATTTGACGTGTGTTTTACTACACATTTGGACTGATGTGTACAGCTGTTTACTCCTTGCTGGCATAACAGTTATGCTTGTAGAAATTACACTGTGTGAGACTCTATTTAGACCCCATGACTTAACCTTGTGAACAGATTCAAGGGACACTGTGGAGTTTTTGACCACTGGTGGCACTGCATGGCAATACTCAGATTAGTGTGAGTCCCAGAACTGTTTGCATCTCGTGTTCTACCAGCATGAGCATGACTCAAGTCAGATCTTGTAATGTTGACCATAAAAATAACAGCATATTTTGCTTTTACAGTTTTGTTAATAGCGTTTTTGCATGCCTGAGAACAAATACTTTCAATGCAAAAAATATGCCAGCTGTGATCATGCAAGCCCTGAGTGTTGCTATCGTGTTTACTGTCATTGTTCCAGGATTTTTCAGGTCAAAATTTTAAATATACAGGTATGTTTATTTTGCTTTCAAGTCAAGTGTCAAGTTCTCACTTTTGTGACTTCCTCTGCACATTTCTGCAGGGTTAAGTTCAGCAAAAGCGGTTATTGCAAGTTACTAAAGGCAGGGGTGGTAAAATTAAAAAGCTAGCAAGATTTGGAAGTAGCATCTCATCAGGGCTCCATCTAACCCCTCGCCCTGCCCTCGACCCACACACAGTCGTGCACGAGCAGAGTGGAGAAAGGACCGCAATTTCACTCATCAAAACTAAATAGTATCTGTGTCTCCTCCATTCTCTAGTATACTTGCAGTAACTTCCGCGGCGACAACACGCTTTGAGCGCAGGCTCGTACACAGGAGGGGTAGAATCCTCGCAGCAACGCAAGGAGGCATTTCATTGGTTCTTATCAAGCGGACCGCAAGGCAGTAAATGGAGGGCGTTTTTACAGGATTACAGCAGCTGCAGATGACAGATCTTTTTCACTCCTTTGTCAGATCCCATAAGTTATTTATTGCTGTCGGGGTGCAAAGACCATTCCAAACAGTATATAAAAAAGTGTATATTGGAAATAGTTGACGTGTTATTAAGGTTTCTTAAGGAGTACTATGCAACAGCTTGAGGTCGAGCATGCTCAACCCTGGTTCTTAGAAACTGCTTTTAAATTAAATTCCTAATTTGTTTTCCCATTGTGCAGGAGACACAACTGCTGCCTGGACTGTGGTAACAGTTATTTCAATTGAATGAATTGACTTTGTTCAACCCATTTATATTAATGATGGTAGGCTAAATAACAGAAACACCTCTCTGAATAAGGCAATGATGTATTGACTGTATAAAACTGCATTAGTTTTAGCCAGGTGTACCTAAACTGGGAACTGAGTGTATATGGCTTAAAAATGTATTAGAATTCCCAAAGTTCATATCACATAGAAGTCTGTACGCACCGATGAAAAAATGTGTGTGCATGTGTCTATCATTGGTTTTTTTTGTATTTTTTTAATAAATATCAATTTCTGAGTAAAAGTGACGTGTGCATTGTTTTTGTGTGTATGTATCATTTATTAATCCGCCCTCTGGGCAGAGCAGCACTTGTTTCTCCTGTCAGATATATCTGCCCTCTTGTAATCTGAAATTTCACTTTCCTAAAAATCCCTTGTCTCTCCACGCACTCCTCTGTTCACACCCAACCCAACCACCCCTTCTTCCTCTCTCCTGGCCACCTTTTCCTCCCTCTGTCTCTTTTCTTTCTCATACACACAAGCTTATGCCAAGTTGTTAAATTTGAGCTCTCCATCATCTTTCCCCCACAAACACACACAGAGGTAAATACAGCCTGCCAAAAATAGCATTCATCTCTGATTCTAGGCTCAAAGATGAGAATCCTTTGGCAAGAAATTCTCTCTTTTTCTCTCTCTCTCTCTCTCTCTCTCACACACACACACACACACACACACACACACACACACACACACACACACACACACACACACACACACACACACACACACTCTTTCTATCTCAACTCACAAATTGAATCTGTGGTCTTGACAGGGCAAGAGGACAGAATAAAAATCACCTCATTATGCACACTCTTACACACACCACACACACACACACACACACACACACACACACACACACACACACACACACACACACACACACACACACACACACACACACACACACACACACACACACACACACATACACACACACACATGCGCACACACAGACAGACAGTCACAAACAGGACATTCACATGCATTAGTGCTGGAAATAGAAAAGCTTTGAATCCTGGTCAAAAGTCATTTGGTGCGTAAATGCTGACAGACGAGGGCAGGAGGCCACATGAGAGCAGAGATGCTGTTTGGCGGAGAGAAGGCAGAATAACGGAGGGACGGACGGAGCAACAATCATGTGCACAGTTGTGGAGGCAGCATGATGATTGTAATTAAACTGATGAATGATGAAGGTCACAGTGACAATATAAGCGATGAAAGTGATGATAATGATGATGTTCTCTCAATCGTATTTTGTCCCTTCCCTCAGTGATGAAGATTGTGATTTCTCAGCTGCACATGAATGTTGTCGATGGTCTCTGTGATAACTCCAAGTCTGATTGACGACTTCCCGCAGTGTGACCGTGACTGCAATTTAGAGCCCAAGGTGCAGCTAAAGAGATTATTGATCATGGCAGACAGGACAGATATTATCTGCAAACTCTCCTGCTGTTAATTTTGTTTTAAGACTCTTTTATTTGTGTACATCTCTGTTAGATAATGAAGCCTGGCAGGTTTCAGGGGTAACATTTTAATAATTGGAATAATGCAAATAATTTGTTACAATGGATGATTCTTAGTCCATACACATTGCAGAATGAAGTATGTTATGAAGGGATGGTAAATTTGCAATACTTTATAATTTGGCCACAGGGGAGATGCAGAAACAAGTTATGAAAACAATGAATGCTAACATATTATCACCTTTTAAAGTGGCCACGAGTGTCAATTACAGGACAATGGTAAATGCTGAAATGCAATGTAACAGTTTTAGTAGAGAAGTGTCATTAAGTATGTGAACTGGCTGTTGATATGGGGAACCTATTAGCAAACAATTACCTAGTCACACATCCATCAGATACTGAGCAACATTAACATTTGTTCGGAGTTGTGTTTTTGGCCACCTGGTGAATGTAAATCCAATATATTCACTTTAAGCTGTTCAGCTCTGGTTGTTTTAGCTGGTTTTGGTCCACACCAACTCCTGGAGCTGGAAACAATGCTATATACGTCTTAACACAGCAATGTTTTGGCTGTGAAGCCAAATAAAACTGAGCTGAGGGGAACTGACAATATTGATTGTTCATAGCCACTTTATCAGATAGCACAAGTTAACCCCTGAATCACAGTCCAAAATCAAAACAAACCCCCTATCAGTGAAACTCATTTAGAGTTAAGTCCACTTTGTCCAAGATGTTGTCATGTTTATTTCCCCCTGCATCACCCAGCGGTGATGTGCAGCCAAAAATGGAACTGAAACAGCATTCACTGTAGCAACAGTAGCCTAAAGGTTAACAAAGCAAGTTAGTGACCACCAGTTTAATCCCCGTTTAGGGCTGTGACTAAAATGTTAGAAATACTCAGGTCATGAGTCCAAGTCCCCCCAACACACCACACTCCAAAAAAAAAAAATTCTTTAAAGTATTTTATTTTATATCTTATTCATTCAGTTAACTACTAAATTATATATTATTTTGTAATTTTACTTCCCAACATGAAGGCTTTGAAACATGAAAGCTGTTTCAAAGCCTCCTCTTGAATGTTTACCAAGAAAAGGAGTCAAATTGAAATATACTGAGTCTAAACATACTGGATTTTTTTTTCCAATTGTAGAATATCACTACCCCCAGGTTGCCAAAACCCAAAATTCCCAGAGAAAACGCAGAGAAAATAGCCTCAGTGTCCTCAATGATAGCTACAGATCTGTCCCGTGACTGACAGGATAAATCTGGATGGAGAAAGTGAAAAAGCAGCATCACCACTGCTGAGATGCCCTTGAGCAAGCCCCTGAAACTGCCTTAACTACTGCTCCACACTTCTCACGGACCAACAGATCAGACTGTGCAGCTTCCAGGTGTGAATGTGTGTAACTGTAACAATATTCATTTGAGATTATTAATTATGTAATTTAAGGGAAACCTCAACACCGAAACACAGCTGCTAACACTCTGGGTGCTCCTCCCTTACAGATAGCTACAACATCATGTGCTGAACAGAGTTTCATACTGCCACACTGACATGATGCTTATTTTGGACAAGATTGGTTGAAAAACAGACCTTGATACGTGAGATGCTGAAAAAATATACATCATACTGTAATGTTCGATAAGGATAACATGATGAACTATAGCATTATCACTCGATACACACAGCTCTAAGCTGGGTGTACATCGAGCATCTCTGTTTTTCTGTTACACATCCTGCCGTCCTTGGATGGCTGTAACCCTTAAACCTTTGACAGCTCACAATTTTTCATAAAGGGAAAAGAAAATACGATTTTCTGCACCTTCTCTCTCACATACACACATACATACACACTCGCACAATACAAAATGCACTCTTGAATTTGTAACAGAAACGTTTTCCCAAAGGAAATAACGGGTAAATCACAAGATGAATATCCTGTTAACTGTCATGAGCACGAGTGTGTGCACGTTTTCCTGCATGCAAGCCTTGTAAGCATGCTGTAGGTGTAACATTTATTCGTAATATTTGCTGCATGCCATTTTCGTTCCGTACTGTTAAAGCGATGTTTTGAATTCTGCTGACGTCTTCTCATTGAGCAGCAAAAGGTTGGCATTCAGAAGCAGAGACAGAGAGCAGAATGGAAAACACAACAGTAGAGAACAGTAAAACAGTAAAACTTTTTTACCTTTGCAGATGGGGGAACCAACAGAACCCTCAGTCTCGGCGCACTTTTCACATCACTATAAAAGAGAGAAAAGGGGGGAGAAGGGAACAGGAAGGGGTGGGAGGAGAGTGGTTAGAATGACAAAGGTGAGAGATTTCTGAAAATCATTTGGCAGCAGCACAGACTGGAAGTCTAGGACAGCTAAGCAGCATCAGGAAAGAAAAACCTAGGGGTGGAAATTAAGTTTGGACTCAGCTTATTTCCCCTGGTTACTGGGATGAAGTAAAACTAGTTAAATAATTGTAAAAAAAATGTGATTTATATAACACAATTAATAGGACACCTTTAAAGCTCTGCAGTATGTATGTCAGAAAGCGGAGGAGAGATAGACTGACAAATGGGACACAGAAGCGAGAAGAAAAGCAAGGGATTGTAGAAATACGGTGTGTGTGAAGAGAAAACAGAGGGGGATTCCCATTAGAGAGATGGATGAAGGGACGGCTGAGGATGACAGCAACATCTGACAGTTGGCAATGATGATGGACAGAGAAAGGGAGATGGAGAGAAAGAGCTCCCATTTCCAAGGCTAAAGTGAGTCTCTGCCTCACAGGAAAAACACAAATTTATATGGAGACAGTTTACAACCTTCTCCGTCGCATCCACAAGTGTCAAGTAGACCTCTGTAAATTGTTGATTTGTTTACTTGATCCCATTTAAGGGTCAACCATAGACCTTGGTCATATTTACCCTTTGACCCCCCCGCCCCTGACAGCGGGGCTGATTGCATACGTTTTACACAACGTCCCAACTTCGTTGGAATTGGGGTGTGTAGTACAAATAAAAATGTAATTCAAATACCATTCTAACCTAACACTTAGATGGTTTAAATAAAGAACATTAGACAGGTTATGCTTTATTGTTGGTATTTTCACAGAGTATGCTTTACTTCTACTAGAAAATAGGACTTGAGGATGAGGAAAGAGTTAAAGGTCCCATGGCATGAACATCTCACTATATGAGGTTTTTTAACATTAATATGCGTTCCACAAGCCAGCCAGTGGCTAGAAATGGCGATAGGTGTAAACCGAGCCCTGGGTGTCCTGCTCTGCCTTTGAGAAAATGAAAGCTCAGATGGGCCGATCTGGAATCTTCCCTTTATGATGTCATAAGAGGAAAGGTTACCTCCCCTTTCTCTGCTTTGACCACCCAGAGAATTTGGCCCGCCCATGAGAAAGAGAGAGAGACATCATGGCTTGCAAACAAGCAAAGTGGCAGTTGGCCAAGGCCACACCCCCACCCTCCACCTTGCCCCCCCTCTCTCCTCCTCTATAGCATTTAAAGCTACAGACACTGAAATGGCACATCCTAAGGAAATCTCATTGTGGGACTGGCTCTAGTGGCTGTAATTCTGCACCAAGGCTGAATTTCAGGGAAAGAGACTTCAGATACAGTATTAGGGGACCACTAAGGCTTATATAAAAGCATCCAAAAAGCAGCATGTCATAGGACCTTTAAAGAGTTTGGCAAATGAACCACTATTTCTTGCAACTTTGGCTGGAGTTGATGGAGTGTAAACTTCCCCAAACCAAATAAAGAGCAGGGCAGAGCCGCTATCATTTCATTACAATATCATTACACAGTGGAAGTTCCAGGAATGCTTACATTTAATTTAGGGCAGACAGACGAATAGTTTATTCCATTTCTTACACTATTTTAGCTAATGATCAATTTGTTGCAGGGCTGTTTAATTGAATTATTTTACACTATCAGGTGTTCATGATATTTTGTCCACCCCTGTAAGTCTATTAAACCTAGTCCGCATGATATTATGTTTTACAGTATTTGATTGCAGCGCATTTCTAAATCTATAATTTAGATTTAAAAATCATGAAATAATAATGTAAGCTAAATAATCTGATTATCTGTGTATTGTAGATTAATTTTAATGCAAAATGACTGACTGGGTGTATTATGAATGCACTATTCTGACAAGTATAGTCTTCCGTCAAGGTGCTTTTCTGCATCATAACGTCTTTATGGTATAATTTGGCAAGCAAAGGTCATCTGAGCAGCACTGTGAAACCAAATCTGTCTTTGATTAAAAAGTGAGTCTTTTCTAAGCACAATAATTACACTCATATTGCATCAATCACCAAATCAGTATCTTAAGATAGATAGTTGATAGATAGATAGTCTTTATTGTCCCATAGGGATAATCATTTCCACACATCTTATTTCCATAGCACAACACCACATATAGAACACATAAAACATGTAACACATATACAAAACACATCACATTAAGACACCCACATAAACATACCAAATGTAAAAACTACAAAGCAACTGAGGTGGTGGTGGCGGTATTACAGTTTGTTCAGCACTGTGACAGCGGTGGGGACAAAACTTTTTTGAAATAGGCATTAGTCCAGTTCAGTGCTCTGTATTTGTGACCGGATGGAAATAGTGTGAAGAATCGATTCAAGGGATGGTCTGTGTCAGCTGCTATTGTACGTGCTAGGTGTGTGATGGCTGTGTCATTCATGTCTGATAGGCTGGGTGTGGGGAGACTGATTATCTTAGAGGCAATACGTGTGATTTTAGTGAGTTTGTTTTTGCAGGGTCTGGTTAGCATTGTGTAGGTAAGATGGTCTCTAGCTCCACAAAATGACACATATACTGACGTATACATGTGTTGCTCACAACAACACAGTTTTTAGGTCTTGTGGGTCAAGTTCAAGTCAAGTAACGTGATTTGAAACAGGTCTAAATTCATCTCTGCCAGTCTCTTGCCAGAGCATGGAGGCTATTCTTGACCCTCAGATGTGACACTTGCCGATGTACTTCCATTGCATATACACGTGATGTTCAATAGTGTGTGTATTTTTTCCACCATTTTTTGGACTTTCAAATACATTTAATGTCAGTGTTCGAAACTGTGATACAGCAATAGTGTTTTCACTTAGCTGAGATGTTGTCCTTTCAATGCATAGACCTAATACATTAATATTTGGTATGCGTGGGCATGTTCCAGGATTTTACAAGGTCAAAACGGACTTAAGATTTAAGTCTCAAGTCAAGTTAAGTCTTTGGGGAGTCAAGTCCCAGCGTAGTCAAGTGGTTAGATCTAAAGTCTACAGCTCTAGTCTCTATACTTTGAACAATCTATTCAAGCTACTGTGACATGCACAATCAAAAGAAAAGAAAAGAAGAACAATTATAGAAATAAATAGCCCTGTTACACAACTGAATATACAGTACCACACAATAAAACACAAACCACACACACGCAACTATGCTTTTTTTTTAGCCTGAGGATGTAGAGATGGACAGAACCAACAGAGATGAAGAGAGACTGAATGAGGAAGAGAGAAATGCTGGGAAATAAGGATGACTGAGTGAAAAGGCAAAATTGCAAACGGTTACACTAATAGCTGTTGAGTGTTACAGGCAGCTGAAGATACCGCTGACACGTGTAGTGATATTGACGCATGTTTGTGCATGTGTCCATGCAGTCATATGAGCCTTTTAGTTCAGTCAACATACCTGAGCTCCAGTGCTCTGAGGTCCACTGCAGAGATCAGTTTTTCATCTCAAACACCACGAACACTCTTTAATCACTGCAGGTGATGACAAAGTCCTCAAATACACAACTGCACACACACACATACACACACACACACACACACACACACACACACACACCTACTGTGCCATGAACCATGAAGACAATTTTGTCTCAGGATTTTTTGGCTTCAGTCTACCTGGCCATTAACTACGTCATTTGCCATTAAAAAAAGAAAAAAACCTCACTGAAAACAACACAAATGAAAATCATTCAGGTGAAGCAGCATGACGTGGAAGAAGAAACAGAGGAGGTCTGGTAGCTTTGGTAGAAAAACAAAGAGAAACAAAAGGTGGAAACACGAGGGGAGAGATAAATGAGGTGCCTGTAGAAAAACAATAACCAAAAACCGAGGCCCTTATGCATTGCTACCAAGATAAACATAGAAACTACTACTGAACTGTCACGCACACACAGACACAGACACAAACACACACAACACTAACTAGCTATTCCTTGTGCATCAGCAGTGCTTTTTCTCCTCTGTCGTCCCCTTGGCTGTGAATGGAGAGGACAGCAGAGAGGAGCTGGGTGTTTATTGTTATCCTCACATAGTGTCTGTAAAGGCTAATAACACAGTGACCAGCAAGCCCAGGAGCAGTGTGAGTGAGTCAGACTCAGCTGGTCTCCATCAGTGGGAAGTCTGCAGCGTGGGATATCTGATTTGTTGTGAAAAAAGAAAAAAGAAATACAGTTGGCCCCAGGCAAGCTCAGGGCAGACTGAGTCGGTCATGGAAGCCTGGGTTGGACTCTTCTGTATGTCATATCTCTGTAATCTACCATGTGATATATGTGTTGTTTTAATAATGAATGAATAATGATTTAAAAATGAGAAGTCTGAGTAGAAGGTGGACAAAATATAAAATATGCAGTGATGATAACAAGGCAAACAGTATGATTTTATAAAAACAGATCAAATGGCTTAAACTGGTGGATCAACCCTCTTTAGCCACTTTGACTGTGTGTCAATGTCCTCATACTGCACTGTATGTTTGCTTTTTTTTTTTTTTAATATTTTATTTACATTTTCAAATTAAACAGACAAACAGACAAACAAACAAACAAGGCTCAGATACAGCTATTGCCAGTTGTTTACAGTCTTAATTAGTACAGCAGTAGGAGGAAAGGTCGTTAATACAGGAACACAATTAGTTTACTGTATTTTAGCTTTTTCAAAATGAGTTAAGAAAGGGTTCCAAGAACGGAAAAATGTGTCCATTTGACTGGTGCGAAGTTTCTCCATTTGTATTATGGATAGCATGTCAGTGATCCATACCTGAAAGGAAGGAGGAGTGGAAGACTTCCATTCCTTCAATATCAGTCTCTTGGCAACTATCAATCCCAGTTCCAATGGTTGCCGCATTATAGTTGGAATTGTCCTTGTTATTTGTGAGCAGCCAAAAATAGCAAGTCCAGGCTCGGGCTGAAGGGGTCTCTGATATGCTTTGGAGTACCAGTCAAATATTTTAGACCAAAAATTTACCAATGAAGAGCAGGTCCAAAAATCATGGGACAGTGTATCCTCAGACATATTACATCTGTCACACACTGGGGAGACTGATGGATATATTCTATGTAATCTGACTTTGGAGTAATGTAAGCGATGGACAATCTTAAATTGAATTAACTGGTGTCTACTGTTTATAGAGCAGGAATGAATATTAGACAAACAGGTGTTCCACATGGATTCAGATATTTCCACACCTAACTCTTCTTTCCAAGTATCCCTAGTTTTCACAGTGTGCGCAGCAATACAGTCATCAAATAGACGTACAATTCTCGAAATAAGACGCTTGGAGAAAGGAGGGCTTTTACAAATATCATAAATTTCATGCTCCAGGGGTAGATTTTGAAAATCTTCAATTTTTGATTGGGTGTAATGCCTAACCTGCAAATACCGAAACAAATGGGAATTAGAGAGATTATATTTTCCTTTCAGTTGGTTGAATGATGCAAATTTACCGTCAATGTACAGATTGCTAACTGAGACCAAGCCCTTCTTTCTCCAGTCATGGTATGATATGTCATGCCAGGGAGGCAGAAAACAATGGTTAAAGCATATAGGTGTTTGTACTGATGTATTTGGTAGTTTTAGAAAGCACCTAACCTGGTTTAAAATTCTTACTGACTGTTTTACCACAAAGCATAAATTCTTATAGGACTCTGGCTTTTCGAACTTGGAAAATAATATGGCTGGCAATGAAGAATTATTCACAGAGTTGGCCTCCATCTTAAGCCACAAAGGGGCTGTAAGCATCTGATTATCTAGGGATCCCTGCTGCCAGAACACTAATGCCCTAACATTGGCAGCCCAGTAATAGTGCTTAAATACAGGCAAGTCCAACCCTCCCTCTAACCTAGACTTCTGCAAGTGTGCCTTCGAAATTCTGGCATTTTTGCCATTCCAAATGTAAGACAAAATAATGGAGTCCAAGTCTTTAAAAAAGGCTGCAGTGAGATAAATGGGGAGATTTTGACATAAGTATAAAAACTTGGGAAGGGAGATCATTTTAATTGAGTTTATGCGTCCAATCATTGATAAGGGAAGAATTTTCCAACATTCAATATTTTGTTTTAATTTTGAAATAAATTCTGCGAAATTTAATTTAAATATTAGTTTTGGATCCTTAGGTATAGTCAAACCAAGGTAGGTGAAATGATCATTAACTATTTTGAATGGAATACTTTGTAAAAAACCTGGTGAAAAAGTATTAGAAAGAGGCACAAACTCACTCTTTGACCAGTTAATCGTGTACCCTGATATCCTACCAAAAGACTCTATCAACTCAAGAAGAGGGGGAACTGATTTTTCAGCATTGTATAAATACAATATTATGTCATCAGCATATAAACTGATGAGCGTTTCCACTCCTCCAACCTGAAGCCCCTTCACCTGTGGGTGCTCTCTTATTGTAACAGCGAGCGGCTCCAGTGCAATAGCAAAGAGCGCCGGAGACAATGGACAGCCTTGCTGAACCGAGCGTTGCAAAATAAAAGGGGCTGACCGATCACCATTCGTCAAAACAGAACAGCACGGTTCTACATATATCAGTTTCACCCAAGAGATAAAAGTTTCCCCGAATCCAAACCTGCGCAGTGACTCAAACATATAAGGCCACTCGACCTGATCAAAAGCTTTATGTGCGTCGAGGGACAAAATAGAAGCTCCTTTAATACCACTAAAATCAGAGTAAATAGTATTGAGTAGCCGCCTGACATTAGAAAAAGAGAGTCTGCCGGGAATAAACCCTGTCTGGTCAAGATGTATGATAGAAGCCAAATATTTGTTCAATCTAGTAGCCAGGATTTTAGTTATTACTTTGCGATCAAAATTTTGAAGTGCAATTGGCCTAAAATTTGCAGGGTCAGTTTCGTCCCTGCCCTTTTTTAAAATTAAAGAAATGTTTGCTTCATAAAGGGTTTTTGGCAGTTTTCCATTACTTTTAGAATTATGCATCATTCTGAGCATAAGTGGTGCAAGAATATCACAAAATCTCTTATAGTATTCTGCGCAGTAACCATTGGGCCCAGCAGCCTTGCCTGATGGGAATGACTTTATGGCATTGATGACTTCCTGCAGCGTAAAGTCTGAATCAAGACATTTCGTAGCAGCGTCACTCAATTTGGGCAATGATATAGAGTCAAAGAAATCATTCAGATTAGATTGCGAAACATTGTGTTTGGAAGAGTAAAGCTCAGAATAGAATTCCCTGAAACGACGGTTTATGTCAACAGGATTGGTTAGAAGAATGCCTGTTTTCGACTTAATACCACAAATTGCTCTTGAAGCCTGGGCACCTCTAAGCTGTTGCGATAATAGTTTACCGGGTTTATCCCCAAGCTCAAAGTGTTTCTGCCTTAATTTCAAAAGTAAGTTCTTAACTTGGCCACTCATAATATCATTGTATTCATATTTAAGCTTCAATATCTCTTTGTAGTGCTCCGGTGATTTAGAATTTTGGTAAATTCTTTCCAAACTAGGAAGAGCGTTGCCAATTTCAAGCAGTCTCCTCTCTCTCTCCTTTTTAATGGCTGAGGTGTAGGAGATTATATCACCACGCAAAACGACTTTTAATGTTTCCCATAGGGTCAAGTCAGACACTTCACCATTATCATTTAATTCTATAAAGTCTTTCAATTTAGAGGTTATATTGTTAACAAAGTTGTCATCGCTTAGAAGGTTTGGGTTAAAACGCCAAGAATAAGTCTGTTTTGGGAGGGAAATATTTAATGATATTACTAAGGGGCTGTGGTCAGAGATCAAAATATTATGATATTTGGAATTAGTGATTTGAGAAATAAGGTTAGAGCTAGTCAAGAAATAATCAATCCTACTGTAGGATTTGTGAACATTTGAGTAGAATGAATACTCTTTGCTTGTAGGATGCTGAATCCTCCAAATATCTACTAGACTCCTAGTTTTCAAAAGATTATTTAGAAGCTTTACAGATGCAATTTCAGGTGCTGGTCGTGTAGATAATCTATCTAAGAAAGGATCTAGATAGCAATTAAAATTCCCGGCTATTATTATGTTTGAGTCACTGTCGTCTGGAAGCAGATCAAAAACCTTTCTGAAAAAATTGGGCTCGTCCGTGTTCGGACCATATATATTAAGCAGGGTTAATGAGAACGAGTTTATAGTGCCAGAGACCAATAAATATCTACCAAGAGGGTCGTTGTTAACAGAAGTTACCTGAAATGGGATATTTTTTCGAAACAATATTGCCACACCACGGGCATGCGAGGTAAATGGTGATTGATATATCTGAGACACCCAATTGCATTTCAACTTATGTTGCATAGCTGTTTTGATGTGGGTCTCTTGTAAAAAAATTATATCCGCAGAAAGAGATTTCAGGTGTTTAAAAACTTTCCCCCTTTTGACTGCACTACCAAGCCCTTTCACGTTCCATGAAATCAGTTGTAAATCTCTGCCTCCTACATGCATTTTACCTTGTACTTGAGTCATTTTGGAAAAAAACAAAAAAGTACAATTGCTGTTGCAATACCGAATACAAGTGAATAAAACATGTGCATCTGAGCCGAACAAGAACAACAACACAGTACCATATCCACCCCCCCTCCCTCACCTCCGCGTCCCCCGAACTTGACGCGTATCTTCCCTTCTTGGCCAAAACAGGAGCTGCTGGACAAATAGTAGGCCGACCCAAGTAGCGCCCTCCACCACAACGTAAATATAGTTTTGAAAAATTGAAACCTAGTACCACGTTGAAAAACAAAGTAAAATACGCCTTTAAAAGAAATTGTCCTGCACCCTGGTGTATCAATAATTGTCATGGTTCTGGACAGTCACTTATCGACACGCAGTTCGAAAAATGGTCAACAGTGTGTGGCGCATTTAGCACAGAAGAACGAGCACGCTCACCTTAAATAGAAAGTAAAAAATGTTCATCGCGTTCTTTAACCATCTGCCGGAGCGCTACATTCCTTCGATGAACGAGCCGCTTCAGCTGCCGCTGGATCATTGAAAACCTCGGGAATATTCTCCTCCTCATCCCAGTACACATGAAGCCTGGCCGGGTAGCGCAGGTGATGTTTAACTCCTCCGTCTCTCAGAGCTTTCATCACATCTCGGAAAGCACGGCGCTGGCTCATCACTTCGTTGGTATAATCAGGGAAAATTAAAACTTTGTTTCCCTTGTACTCCATTGATTGCGTCCTGCTGAGGCGTAGAATCTGCTCCTTCACCTGAAAATGATGAATGCGAGCTATGATGGTGCGCGGTTTGCCACCCGCCGCTGGTTTGGGTTGCAGAGAGCGATGCGCACGATCAACTTTCACTGGATGTGGAAAGTGCTGTTTACCCAGCAGTTCAGGAATAAGTTTGGAAACAAAATCAGTTGGTTTTCCTTCCTCTGAATCCTCTTTTATACCAACAATCTTGATGTTGTGTCTGCGGGACCGTGCTTCTAAATCCAGTAGTTTGGTTTGAAGCTGGCTGGTGTACTTTGTTAAGTCTTCGCACTTGGCTTCAAGCACTTCCACGCGTTCTTCAAGTGCACTGGTCGTTTGCTCTTGACTGACCATGCGGTTTTGCAGGTCAGTTTGCACGGAGAGTACAGACTGAAACTTAGTGTCAAAGGCATCAAAGCGTTCATCGAGTCTCCCCAGAATCGTCTCTGACATTTCCTTACACATTTCCTTGCATATCTCGTACATTTGAGTTTTGTCTATGGACGTGATATCCGAAGTAGTAGCCGGAGGTTTAGCAGAGGGCTCGCTGGAACGGTTATCGCTGGCACTAGCCCCGCTAGCATTAGCCCCGCTAGCATTAGCACTGTTGATGTATCCATCGATGGTCTTGGACTTTCCAGGAGGGTTTCTTTGCCGCGACATTTTCAAATTAGCGAGGTTCAGCGGATGAGATAGGCAAGCGAGCAAAAAATATCAACTTTTAGACAGTTTTATCGTGGTGTTCGGTAATTTTGCATAAGGTGCGGTGGAGAGCACAAGCTATGCACGTCTACATCTTACGCGTGCGCACTAGCGCCCCCCCACTGTATGTTTGCTTGGACTAAACCAAATTCATTCTTCCCTTACTTTTGATTTTATTTTTATTTTTTCATCCCTTCCCTCATTTTGCACACACTTTACCTAATGTGAAATGCAAGATACTGAGTTACTATAAATCCAGCTACACTGAACATGTAAAGAATGTGTGCACAATTCAAAGGCAGAAGAAATGGCACTGTTACTTCCTTAATTTGATGCACTTGCTGGGGCAGGCTAGGAGGACATACCATGGCAAATATGTTTTTGGCTTTGATCCATTTTATTGTGCTAGTGTGAAAGGGCAAGAAAACCCCATTTAAATTGCGTAAAGGCGGCATATCAGGTGGCAGGTATAACGACAAGGATTGTAGTCATTTATAAACGCGGCGTACGCACAAAAAAAGACGTACACCACTCTCTACGCAATAATTGGGATTTATAAAAAGCAAACTTGACGGGAAAACGTGTGGTCCTCCACGGCCACACTCTGACCCAGGCGTACGCACAGAAACAGGTGAAATGAGAAACGGCGACACTGACGGCAGATGGATGAAACACATGAAACTGAGACCATTGTGCAAAATATTGCCTCTCATTGATGATATGAAGAACTCACAAAGCCATTACAATTAATATCCTACGCAAACACCTGTTTGATCGATCTGCGGTGAAAAACAGATAAAATAAAACAAGATACTATCGTAAATTCAAATGAAGATATATTTGCGAAAAAAAACTCAAATGTTCTGTAATTATATTGGCATGTTATGGAATTTATTCTCATGAATAATACGAAACAGGACAGTACACCGATGCTGTTTTCGATGTCTGTCTGGCTGAGCATGTCGTTTTAATATGATCATCATACACAGTATCACAGTGTTTTACACAGTGTTTATTTTTATGGCTTTAGATCATTTTATTTTTGTTTTAAATGTTTTAACCATTGTGAAAGGTGCAATAGAAATAAAGTTTTATTAATTACATGCTCCTTGCGCAGAACTATTTGTCATTTACAATTAAATAAATTCCCACACACATAGCTTTTTAGATACAACCAAATTGATGGGTATAAAAAGGCATGCCATGCGTAATGACGCACAATGGCTAGTTTTGTAATGTTGGAAGATGTGGCAAATGGAGACCGACAGCAAAAAGACTGGCAAGACTGGCGAAAATCTCTGTGCTGTTTTGGGCCCAGCGTTACAGAGGAACACTTGGAGAAACCACGCCATGCCTGTCCCACTTCAAGGGGGGTCAGCTCCGTCGTCCCGCGGCAAAAAGACTTTCTCGGAGTAGCGCTAGGCGTGTTTTTGCATCAACTTTAATATCGGACCATTTATTTTTAATTTGGGCCACGGTCCGACCTCTGAGGCTGTGGCATTAACTGCGTCTGCAACATGTTGTCACTTTACAGCTTTTTTTGAATTAGTAATGCCCACACTGTGCCCTCCAAACATTTTTTCCTCTTTTCCACCTCTCTAACAAGAACTTCAACTCCACGGGCGCCTGGATAGCTCAGTTGTTAGAGCGGGTGCCCGTATATAGAGGTTTACTCTTTGAAGGAGCGGGCTCGGGTTTGACTTCAACCTGCGGCCCTTTGCTACATCTCATTCCCCCCTCTCTCTCCCCTTTCATGTCTTCTGCTGTCCTATTGAAATGAAGGCTGAAAATGCCCAAAAAATTATCTTTAAAAAGAACTACAACTTCACACTGACTGAAAGTCCTTTGCTTTGTTTTCCTCTGTGCGCATGATGTCGGTATGGATGAATATTAATTTGGGGTGTTTCACTGCCTATTTAAGGGCAATTATGGGCACGACATGAAGCCGCCAAAGCCGCGCCACATATAGAGTCAAATGTGAACTATAAAGGGAATCGGGTGTAGGACGTGCGTGTGCACGGTTTTATAAATCTGAATATTTCTGTGCGTACTCACATCCCATGTTTCGTCCGTACGCCACTTCTGATGCAAATTCACCGCACAGTTTTATAAATGAGGCCCCAGGACTAATCGAGACCGAGTGAAGACAGAGTCCAAAGAGGTTCAAGTCCAAGTCCAGACTGAGTCCAAAAAAGTTTGAGTCCAAGTCCAGACTGAGTCCAAAAAAGTTTGAGTTCAAGTCAAGACTGAGTCCAAAAAAGTTTGAGTTCAAGTCAAGACTGAGTCCAAAAGAGAGACAGTCAATACCAAGACAGAAAAAAAGAATTTCTTTCAAGACCACTTACTTACCTTTTCGTAATGTATGTGATGTGAGAGACAGTATATCTTCTATTTTAAGATGATAACTTTGCTTTATTTTTTGTAATAATCAAAAAGCACGTGCAGAGTAACACAGTATAGGATCAAATAAGGCCATATTATTTACTTAAAATATACAATGGAAATGTTCCCATTCTTGAACTTATTACTTGTCCTGAAGAATTCATAGTACAAACTGCTCACTGACATTGTGTCTGTGGCCAAAATGAAAATGATTGATACCTGATGATTGAGGTATATGATGCAGCCAAGCGTATACCAGGTGACCAATCTCTCAGTTCTAGATGGATTTTGAGTTAAACTAATACCTGTTTCTGAACGAGCTCGCTTCATCAATGGTTTTGTTTTTAAGGAGGAAGTAACTTTAGGAAAAAAAGCATTTAGTGCTGGACTCGGTTGAGGCCAACTAGAATATTTGGTGAGTCCAATGGCCGAGTCCGAGACAAGTCCGAGTCCAAATACCACCGAGCTGTAGTACTCGAGTCCGAGTCCGGACTCGAGTACTACAGCCCTGACGTTGACCCTCAGTTAGTTGGTATATAGAAGCAGGTAGTGGAGATACTGTAGTAAACTTCCATTTCATTTCTTTCTTTTCACAGGTTTTAAAAGTTGGCAGAGACACAACAATACATTTCCATTTAGATTCTGCCAAGACAAGCCAAATGAAATGTGTTTATTATCTGTGTTGTTCAAGACGCTGTTTGCATGTGGGATTTTGTTGATCAAGATCGGTATAAGCAGAATGTGTGCCGAATTGATGTGAAGTGATAATTATGTCCACCCTGCCAAAACTGGCATCAGTCAGGTGTAGGAGCACACATGTTGCAAAGTATAAACCTTTGGAATATCATTAAAGGGTAAAGTTTCATAGAAGGGCAGCAGTGGGGCAGGATTGCTTATACATTTTTTATGTCTTTGGTGGAATTTTATGTTCATGCCTACTAGTGCAGGATGAGGTCACATTAGAGATGCAGCTTTCCAGGACATTCAAGTGTCCATGTCATTCCGTTTTTAAAGCTGCCTTAAACATTTTTTTGTATATTATCAATGAATGAAATGACTACTGTAAACTACCTGCCCAGCACCAAATAGCAAGCAGACAAAATTAGGGACTAGCTGGTAAACATAGTGCAGCATTTAGCAGCTAAAGAGTCATATTTCCCTCAGCAGTTGGTGAGGAACAAACCAGAGCTAACAGCAGAGGGAATATTGGTCTCGGACATTTGCATGTAGCCAGAATCACGACTCCAAATAAATGCTAATGTTTCTTAGTGTCTGCTGGATGTGTAAATAAACCACTGTTTTCTAACATGTTCACCTTAACAACTTCATAAGATGATAATATGTTGTGTTTACAGCTTGTTTAACTGCCCCCAAATGGCCACTTTTTTACTTGATCAGCTATCAACAAGGGCACTTGATCTAATATATGCACATGCAAAAGCAGAACTTCAATCTACTTGTACAGCTCCATCACCTTCTCTTCCCCCGACAAATCAGACCATGACTCGTTCCGTCTTTGCTGTCGAGCAGAAACCCGTTGCTGTCAGGACTGTGAGTGTTTGGTCTCAGGAGTGTGTGACGTCCAATAGACTGTTAATGAATGCACAGACTTGAGCCTGCTCTGTGGGACATCAAAGGACTCTCCCACGGTATTACGGATTAGTTTAGTGTCTGTGTGGACACTTAAGAATCAAAAAAAAAACAAACACTGTTTTCCAAAGGACAAACTCTGGATGACAAAAGCTGTCAAATCCTCTCTAAATAGAAAGAAGAGAGCTCTCAGGGCTTTGGGACAGGGAGGACGTTAAGTCTGTCCAGAGTGAGCTAAAGAAGGGAATGGAGGATGGGAAGAACACCTACCAGGGGAAGACAGAACAATCTGCAGCAAAAACAGTCTGAAGGAGGCATTGAGAGTGATGAGAAGAATCTAGCAGGCAGCCACGCCAAACCAAGAGAGGAACAAGTAGACTGCTTACAGGGGAAACAGCTAGCTTGTAAAATGTTCATAGACAGGAGGTGCAGAAAATTTAAAATATTACTTTCTTTCATTTGAGTATGGATTTTTTTGCAAGGTAAAGGAGATCTCTACACTGTTGTGAAAAACAAAACCGCAATTTCATTTCCGTTGGACTTTAATATAAAGTACAGTCAGAGTTGCAGCCGTAGAGATCATAATTGAACTCCCTCGGTTTTGAGGCAAAGCCCCATTGTTCTTATTCGTTACTCCCAGCATGCTCTGCTAGGACTTTCCCTGTCTGGCACGGTGTCAAACCCGCTTCCCTGAGTCGCCTGACGATGTTTTGCCAGGCGTGGAGCTAATCTCTCCTCCAAACAAATGAAAATGGATTCAGAAGCGTCTGCAGATACGAAATGCCATGAATCACAGCTCACATTTCTCTCGTCTATCTGCATGCACAGTCACAGGGGAAAAAATATTTTCCATTTCCTGCTAATAGCAGCACTCCCAGACAGACACACACACACACACACACACACACACACACGGTTGGGTCAACGATCGGCTGTTGCATACTGGGCAAAGTTATGAGGCATAACTGCACAACTACAGAATAACACACACACACACACACACACACACA